>NC_079212.1:125011841-125029003 GCF_029633865.1 Lampris incognitus
CAGCGAGAGGGAGGACAGCGGAATGGTGAGGATGCAAGGAGTAGATGTGACGAAGGTGGGTGAGTTTAAATACTTGGGGCCAGCTGTTCAAAGTAACGAGGCATTACTTTGAAGAGAGGTGAAGAAGAGAGAGGCAGGCAGGGTGGAGTGGGTGGAGAAGAGTGTCAGGAGTGATTTGCGACAGAAGGGTACCAGCACAAGGGAAGGTTGGTAGTGAGGAAAGAGAGAAGCACCGACAAGACGGTTGTGAGACCAGCTATGTTGTATGGTTTGGAGACAGTGGCACTGATGAAAAGACAGGAGGTGGAGCTGGAGGTGGCAGAGTTGAAGACGCTAAGATTTTCATTGGGAGTGATGAAGAAGGACAGGATTAGGAACGAGTATATTAGAGGGACGGCTCAGGTTGGACGGTTTGGAGACAAAGCAAGAGAGGCAAGATTGAGATGGCTTGCACATGTGTGGAGGAGAGATGCTGGGTATGTTGGGAGAAGGATGCTGAATATACGTCAGGATACCTCGGGGGAAGAATAGGCTACGGGAGTAAACCCCTACTGAAAATCAATGTCCACAGTGCTGTTGGTTTTTGTTTTTCTTGCCCTTTTGTATCTGTTTAAGTGGGAGAGTACTGCTGGCGTCGTGTGTGGCTGCCGCTTCTCCCTCTCGTAGCCTCCCCTTCCCATCCACGCTGGAAAACCTGTGTGTCTGTGTTATGTTTATCTGTTGTCTTGTTTCACCCCATTTATTGTAAAGCAACTTTGAGTGTTAGAAAAGCGCTATATAAGATTGATTTATTATCATTATTATTGATTTTGGAGCTGCCAGGGAAGAGGAAAAGAGGAAGTCCAAAGAGGAGGTTTATGGATTTGGTGAAGGAGGACATGCAGGTGGCTGGCATGGCAGAGGAAGATGCAGAGGACAGGAAGAGATGGAAACGGATAAGTCGCTGTGGCGACCCCTAATGGGAGCAGCTGAAAGTGGTAGTAGTAGTATGTCATGTCAAGTGTATTTAGTGTAATTACGCCTTGGATCGCCAAGAGGAAATGACAGTAAAAGGTTAAAGCACACTGCCAATGCCTCGCCATTAGTGCATATCACATCAAGTGCTAGTGGTAGGACACAACAGTAAAAGACACCAGTAATACTGGTCTCTAACTAAGCAAGGGCACAACAGCTATAACATACACCAATAATATTAACGAGTGATTCAAATAGGCTGGAAAGTGCCACTTGTCACCTATTCAGTCAATTTCTACCTCTGCCTCAGTAAAGATAATTACATAAAGATTTATACATGAAGTCAAATTTCGACAGTCTTTTCTAATGCATTTTTTTGCATCACAATCAGGTTATGAGTCTGCATGTATATGTTCTTACTGTAGAAATTTATTCAAATAACAAAAAGCATTCAACAGATCTGCAAGCCCTCCGCTGAACACTGATGAAAACAACATAGGTATTATTAGACCAGGAGTGAACTATAAGAGAGAGAAAATATAGTGAGATGAAAACAACCAGTAATACAGAAAAAGTGAACCAGATGAAACGATAGTTCCTTCAGTGTCTTCTGAAACCTAGCTGTTCATCTTGCTCTCCTCTTTTCTCTGTCCTCCCTACTATCCATATATCACTTATCCATGGGTTATATAATAACTATTATCACACAGTTTTCATCCCCATTTCATCTCTGTGCATTTCATGCAGGTATCAAACTAATGAAGGGGTTCCCAAACTTTTCTATACCAAGGCCCCCCAATTAGCATTCGCTTCGGGCCAGGGCTCCCCCTTTTGCGAGATGTCTTTAAAAACCCATCGACAATACTACGGCAAATGTAAAAAAAATAAATTGAAAAAAACCCCACTTCTGGTTATAGTTCCTTACTTTTTATAATGTAATAACAATTACATACGTATTTCAAATCATTCCATTAGATTCAATATTTCTGCATTGTTTGTCAGTGATGAATGGTGTTTTGACTGGCAGGCATTTAGAAAGATGGACATGGCAACTACGATTTCGATATGTTATTATAAATTATATTTTATAATAATACACATAATGATAATAATTATTCGATTTTCCATCCATCCATCCATTATCTGAACCACTTATCCGGCTCTCAGGGTCGCGGGGATGCTGGAGCCTATCCCAGCAGTCATTGGGCGGCAGGCGGGGAGACACCCTGGACAGGCCGCCAGGCCATCACAGGGCATTATTCGATTTTATTTTTTGTAAATTTTTTTTTTAGCATTTTCCCTCATCCTCCCTCCAATTTGTTGAGGCCCCCTGGCGCCCCCTGGGGGCCCCCACTTTGAGTTCAACAAGCGAACTAATGCATCTTGCAGAGTGAACAATTTGATCTAACGGCATACATTTTGTGCAGCTAAATTTGTTTGTGTGTTGGAAGCAAGCAGCTGTCTGCTGGTCTGCCTTTCTGCAAACTGTCCAATATCTAAGCATACATCACAGTATATGTGTTTGTGGTTATGTATGTGTGTTATATTTTTGAATGCCTTCTGGTCTCAGTAGCTGTATGCACATTTGTTTAATTCACCTTCTGTACACACCTCTGGTTTTCCAGTGCATTTCATTTACATTTCAGAATGCTTAATTTTCTCCCTTGTTGTGTGTGCACATACAGGTGCCCATACAACTATTTGCAGCAAGGCCAGAGGAGCCTCAGATATCTGACATCTGCCTCTGACAGGCACCAAAAGACTGCAGTCCCCACCTCATTACCTCTTTGTGCTCAAACAGTGGAGAAAGTAGGAGAAGCTTATGCATTGGCAATATGTTGGCCACTTTACACAGGCGCAGGCACACAGAGGCAAACCAAAACTTACAAGCATGCACATGCATGAACACACGCACACATAAATGTGTGCAAATGCACGCATTGGTGTACACACATAATCTCATGCACGCACAAAAATAACTATACACACCAAACACACAAACACAGGCACAGTCAATGCTCTGTGTATGCAACGCCAGCATGTAGTTAATGGAGATTAATAGCAGGATGTGTGGACAAGGGAACTGGACACTGACAGGGTAGCCTTTATCCAGAGATGCAGATGGTAGTGAGCCTGACAAACATCCTGAATTGAAATTATAACGTAGCATCATTATTCAGTGGAAAACTGCCAACGGTTGAGTTATTTCAATCATGGTAAAATGGAGAGCACTGTTCAAATATCATCGTGCGGTAATTAGATCTCTCCTATCTAATCAGACAATCTTAGCTGCCCGCGAATTGAATTTCCATTTTATTCACTTGAGGGCACCAGCTCTTGGCCAAATACTTTCTGTAAATACAGTTTTGCTGGCCAGTTTTATGCTGCTTCTGTTCTAGGGAGGAAGAGTTTGAATTTGATTTTATCCCTATTCTCTTGGTTGCCACTTACTTTATACCGGCTGCAAACTAATTTCCCTGCAAGGGAAAATAAAGATACTTTGACTTTGGCTTATGATAGTTTAGTACATTTCATTTAGCTGAGATAATCAGAGAAGGTTAATGTAGTGTAATTTTACTAGGAATTTATGTTTCTTATAATTCTCTGATATGCTGATGTAGTAAACACCCTATTTGTTACTGTGGTACTACATCCAGGCCTGAGGACCACGCCACTTTATCCAGTCATCGATTCGTTCATTTTTCTCATTCAGATATTTTCCATACCGCTAAATCCAAATCAGGGTCACTAGGCTGGAGCCATCCCAATATATGCTGACCGGGTGGAAGTCAGGTAGATACTGGTTATCTCCTTATTTTATCCCCCTCGTTTTTAGTCTCTGCTGTGTTATCTATTTTATCGTCTTCACATTTTACTGTTTTATTTTACTATTTTTATGGTTATACAGTGCTTAATGTTTTCATACTGTTTCAGAAAGCACTTTGTACCCTTGTTTAGAAAAGTGCAATAATTATCATGATCATATTATTAGTATTATTATTATTATGTGTACACGTTGCTTGTTTTTCACCCTTCGCACAATGTAGAATCTCTAATTCAGTCAACATGTATGTCTTTGAAGTGTGAAAGGGAACCGGCCTGGAAGAAACCCACATGGATAGGCAGCACCGGGGCCCCTTGGTTAGCACTGTTGCCTCACAGCAAGAAGGTCCTGGGTTTGAACCCCAGGCCGTCCCAGGTCCTTTCTGTGTGGAGTTTGCATGTTCTTCCCGTGTCTGCGTGGGTTTCCTCCGAGTGCTCCGCTTTCCTCCCACCATCAAAAAGACATGCATGTTAGGGTTAATACTCCTGTCCATGTCCCTGACCAAGGCAATGGAAAGAAGAACTGGAGTTGGTTCCTGGGCACTGCAGCTGCTCACTGCTCCTAGCATAAGATGGGTTAAATGCGGAAAATGAATAAAGTGCCTTCTTCTTCGTGAATATGGATAAAGCTCCACACAGAATGGCCAGGATAGGAACAAGGACACTTGCTATTCATTAGCAGCATAGAGCAATATCTATGTTGTGATATGAGACTAGATATTGTCTGGGATTTTGGTTGCTGTAATATTGTGATATAAATTGAATGTTATCATAGCTGGTCTTAAAAGCTGCATCACAATAAATTTGATGCAATTTTGGGAACTTATTCGAGTGAAATGAACGATGAATGCGTGTACCTGCTCTGTCATCATATCCACATTACTAATGTCATGTTATTGATATCTAGGTAATCAGTGAAAAATATATTTAATGTCGTCAATATCACCCAACCCTACCTACTATGAACGAGCAGTGCGTACCACCTAATGTTTTAGGATTAAAAAAAAAAGTATGGCCATAGAAATCTAACTCAAGTCTCTGTATTGCTAAGACATTTTCATCTTGGCTTACATTTTCTCACGAGTTCTTGCCAAGACAACACTGTTTCTGTTGAAGTCTCGTCGACAATGCAATGCAGAAGCTATTAGCACAGTTATTCACCTTGTTTCTTTGTGGCTTGTGAGGTTACACGGCCTGCTTCCTGTGTCTTGTTAGCAGTGAGGCGCATCATTTGTTTGTTTACTATTTTTTATTAATCCCCGTGGGGCAAGTCTTTCTCTGCATTTAACCCATCCTAGCCATGTAGCTAGGAACAGTGGGCAGCCGCTAGTGCGTTGTGTGATGTGCAGGAACCTGACGTAGCTGTCGATCATAAATATACATCAACCGCTGTCTTGTGGGGTGCCTGTTGTCTTTACAAACACCCCAGGTTGGCTGCTGTCTTGCTGGTCCAGCCAGCGCTTCCTGTGCGTGGTGGCCATCTGAACCGAGGTGAAAACAGCGTTCTGTGTATATGGACCTTTAACCTTGGAATAGTCTCCAATTTGAATTTAAGCAGCCACTTCAACAGCAACTATTAAACCTCTTTTTCCCCCTCTTTTATAATAATCTTTTTTGTCTGTGCGCTTTGTGCATTTTAAAATGCACTTTAGAGTAAAAAATGTGGTATTTAAAGGTAGAACGAGTGGGATTTTCCTTAAAAAAAAAACACCAACGTAAAAAATGTGGTATTTAAAGGTAGAACGAGTGGGATTTTCCTTAAAAAAAAAACACCAACGTATAGACTCATACAAAAATAATTGCCCTAAATCAGTGACCAACTAGACATGGGTGGTGGTGTCTGTATCTTCAGAGACCCTGTCCTCCGCCGGCGTTTTCTTATTTTGCTGTGTATGGGACGTTTCTGGGCGTTACCTTTTGGGCAGCGGGACTCTACAAAAACACAGCAACCCAGTGCCAGATCAGGATCATAAGCACACATCCAAGAAGAAGCTACGACAACGACGGTGACAGCGCTGAAAAGATGTAAATATAGCAAGGCGAAACGCCAAGGAGACAAAGCTCGTTCCAAAACCAGAGTGAACCTGGCTGGGGTTGGCTCTCACCCGCTGGCGAGCCCTGAAGGACAGGATGGGAACGAAGAGCGACACAGAGTTGGCCTGTACACCGGGATGTGTTCTGGCAACTGCAGTCAGGGGGCGTGTCCTTCTGGTGTCGTTGAGCCGGGGGGGGGGCAACTTTGGATGTTGTCTTTACAAACCACAACCGACAAATCCTACTTATTCTATCTTTAGATAAAGTTTGATTAATTCATTGATCAGTTGATTGATTGGTTGATTTGGAGATTCCCAGGGATGGGAAGTAAGGTAAACTTGTATTTTGATGTGCAGGATCTGGCAGCAAATTTCCTCATGAAGGACAACAAAAAAAATCTTATCAATCTTCTTCATGAAGAGGAAATATGATCCATATTTGGCAGAGTAGGATGACCTAGTAACCAGCAGAGAGATCATCCTTCAATTTCGGTGACACGCAGGCAAGCAACTACCCCGCTGACGTGCTCATGAGCAAGGTGCTGAATCCCTAGTCTGCTTTAGGGGTGCCAGTCTGCAGCCGCTGATGCACATTGGCCTCCATGTTGAAGGCTTTGCAGAAAGGAATTTCCTCACAGTTATCAATTGGAAATACCACATTCCTGGGTTGTGTTGCAGTGTGACGTTAATGAACGCTAGAAATATGTTGAGTTTGAGTGCAAGAAGGTCAAGTTTCACCTTTTGTTTGTTTTCTGTGAACGAGAGCAAGGGAGTGCCTTTTCTATTTGGCAATTTCATCCTTGAAGTAAAACAGTGGTGGAAATTAAAGGGCAATTTACCTTTAATTCCTGTTTAGATAACCACTAATGGTAACATTCTTATCCTGAAAGCAATTGCACTTCTACGCTGCACAGTGATCATGAATGTGTGTGTGTATGGAGAGCCCACTGGACGATCAGTGTGTGTCTACATTGTTTGGGCTTTTTTGAACATTATTTTGTGTGTGTGTGTGTGTGTGTGTGTGTGTGTGTGTGTGTGTGTGTGTGTGTGTGTGTGTGTGTGTGTATTTCGATCCTGCTGAGTGTGGGTGAAGCTGTAGTGCTTGCTGACAGGCAGGTGGTTGATGGCTTTGCTGTCATTAATCATGCAGCATGGCAGCATACCAACATTTTGGGCTTCGCAACACCTCAAGAAATTAAAAGCACAACAGTTCCTACCAAACCCCTGATGTGGGTACATGATTTTATTCGGCCCCTTCCAGGCGTCTTCACTTGCTATTTGAGGAATGCATAAAAGCCGTAGAATAGCCCCGAGGCTGTGAATATTTCACATTTATTCAAGTATGAACAAATAATGTGTTTGCTAAATAATGTTCCCAGCTGTGTTTTTGCCTTTTTGCACTCAAAATAAATAGGACGGTGCCATAATTAGGAAGACTGTACTTCATCCAGAGAGTCTTGATTCAACCCCCTACCAGAGCACTGTCCTATGACTGACCTTTGGTTTTTTGTTTGTTGTTGTTTTTTTGTCTCTCTTGCACTCTTTTTTTTTTTTTGGTTGTCCCCCTTTTTCTCCCCAATTGTACCCAGCCAATTAACCCCGCTCTTCTGAGCCGTCCCGGTCGCTGCTCCACCCCCTTTGCCGATCCAGGGAGGACTGCAGACTATCACATGCCTCCTCCGATACATGTGGAGTCGCCAGCCATTTCATTTCACCTGACAGTGAGGGGTTTCACCAGGGGGACGTAGCACATGGTAGGATCACGCTATTCCCTGCAGTTCCCCCTTCCCCCCTGAACAGGCGCTGACCAGAGGAGCCACTAGTATAGTGACCAGGGAGACATACCCATATCCGGCTTCACACCCGCAGACATGGCCAATTGTGTCTTTAGGGATGCCCAACCAACCCAGAGGTAACACGAGGATTCGAACCGGCGATCCCTGCGTTGGTAGACCACGGAATAGACCGCTACGCTACCTGGACACCCTCTCTTTTCCACTCTTTATAAAGGTGCTTGTCTTAATCATGTCATTGCTTTGTCCAGTCGATATTCCTTTATATGAAGACACTTTCTTTCTTTCTTTCTTTTCTTCTCATTTGTCTTATAAATCCATATAATTTTGGTTTGTTTGTAAGCGCATTGGGTGTCTCGAAAAGCCCTATATAAATGTAATGATGATGATGATTATTATTATTATACTCCTATGCTGGGTTAACACAAAATGCAGAACGGGTTTTACGCTGAGAGTGGCAGCTTCTTGTCTGTTTGTCTGTGTCTGTCTGTCTCTGTCTCCCGCTCTCTCTGTCAAAGCTGCTGTAAACTTGTGACATTGTATTAAAGTTGTTTTTTTTTTAAGTCAAAAGTCTCTATTTCTCTCTCTGTGTCCATCTCTCGCGCTCTCTCTCTGTCTCTCTGTCTCTGTCTGTCTCTCTCTCTCTGTCTGTCTGTCTCTGTCTCTCTCTCTCTTGCTCTGTCTGTCTCTGTCTATCTCCCTGTCTCTGTCTGTCTGTCTGTCTCTCTGTCTGGCTGTCTGGCTGTATAACCTGAAATGATTAGCCATCTTTTTTCATTTAGATAATTCAATCATAAAACCATTTTCATTTGGAAAGGTATTGTACAGGAGATTGGACATTTATGATCTCTGTGGTTGCTATCTAATTTCACTGCTGCTCATGTCGGTAATAAACAGCCAATAACCACAAAAAGAGACGAGGCTAGATGGTACAGCATGAAGCTTGGGCCTATATTTGGATCGAAGATATGAAGCATTTATGTTTATAACATGCATTTTTCCAGTGTGTTTTTGCGAAAGCCACATGTTGCGTGAGGAGAAAATAGACTAGACGCCGAAACTCTGCGTTAATCCACACGACTTGAACTGAAACTTGAATATTGCCTTCTCTTTGGAGGAGTGCAAGTGACAAAAAAAAAAAAGATCTCCTTTGGGGATGAATAGAGAATCACAGAATTGTTCCTTGGGGCCCAGGCATGTTTTTGAAAATGCCCTTGCAAAAGAAGAATTACTTTATCGATCCCCACGGGGAAATTGATCCTCTGCATTTAAGCCATCCTATTGTATAGGAGCAGCGAGCAGCTGCAGTGCAGCGGCCCGGGACCAACTCCAGTTCTTTTGCCATTGCCTTGGTCGGGAGCACTGACCTGCGTATTAACCCAAACATGTATGTTTTTAATGTCCTGTCCTGTAACGTCTTGGTGTTCTGTTGCTCAGGTTGATATTTAATTTACATGCAGGCTGCAACTAATGAGAGGCAGCGAAGAGGCAAAGTGAAGAACAACGAAAAACATCCGCTGAATGTAAACATCTGCTTCCACTTTAAAACATCTCAGCATCCCTCAGTCGTTCCTTTGGCTTGGACTGGGTTTTTCCACCCAGGTTGAAAACCTCTACTGCACAGCGCTCCTAATGCTCGGCTGGAAAGTGCATTATTGTATCAAATAATCTCTCGTATCGGGAAAATCTTCCCTTGTGTCTGAGGGCTCCGACCAAAATGTAGTTTTAACTGCATGTTCTGCCGCTGGCATGCACAAACGGTTAAAGACGAGTTCTAGCTGCTCCAGAGACCAGTTAGTCCCCACTGCCTGCTTTTTATTTCCATTTTGGAAACTTGATTTAAGAAAATCAATCACCCGAGGCTGTTTTGCAGTCGGGGTGTAAAGAGGCGTGAATGCTGCTAGTGACCGAGGTGTTCAGGGGCCGCTGAAGGAGGAGACTGGCTGGGGAGTTTGCTTTGCAGTGCTTTGTCACTTACTGTCATTAAGTGTTTTTTCATAGTTAAATTTCTAAATCTGTTACCTCATTTTCCTCCTTCATTTTCTTCCCTCGGCACCGAGTATTTTGCACGTCTAGCCATCCTGGAGGAGGAGGAGGAGGGACCCCCCCTCCTTCCCCCCTTTCTATGCTCTTCCTCAGGTGTTCCCAATTCCTCACCTGTGAAGGTTTTTCCTCATTCACAAAAACGCCAGAGCTGGTCTTAAAAACCTAGGGCGGAGATAGTGGGATGTTTGTCAGTCATGCTGATAAAGGACAGAGAGAGCTGTTGGCCATGGCTGATTTGGCTGGGAGCAAAAAGTGTAGTAGAATCTGGTTTGTGGGGTTTCAGATACACTTCCATTGGTGTACGACATTAATGTATTAATCTATCCATTTGTGTGTTTGCTTGTCTGTCCATCTGCATGTGCGTGCACACGAGTGTACATGAATATGTGTGTGGTGTGTCCAGCTCATGTGTGAAGAACCATCAATAATGCCTGTCCATGGGACAGATGCCAAAATTATCATCCTAAATCTTGTTTTATCCCCCTTCTCTCTCTCTCTCTCTCTCTCTCACCCCCTCGCGCTCTCTCTCTCTCTCTCTCTCTCTCTCTCTCTCTCTCTCTCTCTCTCTCTCTCTCTCTCTCTCTCTCTCTCTCTCTCTCTCTCTCTCTCTCTCTCTCTCTCTATCTCCCCTTGACTCTTTAATTTCTCTAAGAGCCCACTGCACTAAACCCTGATTCATCCCTATTTTTTGCCCAGCCTGGGTTTTATTTTCAGCTGGTTTGTTTTGTTTCTGTGTAATAATAGCAAGTGAGGCAATAAATAAATAAAAATGATAAATAAGTAGAAAAAATAGGGTATGATTGAGAGAAGAAGAGAAGAAGGGTAATGATTCAGAAATGAAGTCCATGTGCTGTCTTTACCTCTCAATGGGGACCAACATATCAGACAGACAGGGCCAGTATTGGTTGATATTCCCCGAATTAGGCTTTGGGTAGAGGGTTTTATCTGTTGAGGGAACATTTTTTTAATCCAAAAGCATGATTACATCATCTGTAACCCCCACCAGCTCCCCCCCCACCACCACCAACAACAACAACAACCCTCATCCCTCATCCTTTCATCAAACCCCACACCCACCCACCCATTTCCAAGGTCAGCTGGATAACATCGTGGCACATCCCTGATAATTTGATAGATTGGTTGATGACACAATGTAATTTATGGATGGTGGATTGATCACTAATGTAACTGGGGTAGGATGGATAAAGCTACCGTTTAATCCGCATTGCAGATCCCCACCCTGTCGTTGTAGTCTGTTTGGGATTGATATAGTAGGAATGGAAACTTTTGTTTGAATGACTAATTAGAAACTGGGTAGAGGAAAAAATGTAAATGTTCAAATTACAGTTCTCTTCAAAATGTTCAAAACTAATTTTCTGTAACAGGAAAAGCACAGTGTTTTTTTTTCTTTTTCTTTTTCTTTCCCTTTTTTTTTTTTTTTAACCTGTGCTGTCGGCAGGCTTGGTATGCAACACAGGGATTTTGTATGCTAATGTGTCCTAGACAGAGTTAATCTGCAAGTGGAGTTCAGGTTCTCCGTACGCAAAGGCAATCTTTATTAATTATAGAAATGCTTATAATAACTCTCCGTCCTTTGGTTAATCTGTGGGATGACAAGAACACGGGGTTTTTATTGTACATTTATATCCCCCGCTGGTCCCCCATTTCAGCATGTTTGATCAGCTAAACAACCAGTCAGCATCGCTTCTCCAAGAAGTCTAAACTGACTGCAGGTACCCCCACCCTTATAAACTGACTGCAGGTATCCCCACCCTTATAAACAATACAGCGGCATAACAACCGAAAACAACGATAGGTTTCATATGCAAATAGTCGTGACCATTAACTAGAGTTTCAATGGCCATGTGTACTATTCATGGAGGATTTGGGAATAGTTGCAATCACAGCATTGTAAAATGATGACAGATATACTCTTAGCCCCCCCCTCCCCCCAGTTCAGGGATGGTTGTTCCCTCTTCACATAGATGGCCTCTGTGACTCCCCGTTCAAACCAGCATTCCTCCCTATCAAGAATGTGGACATCCTCATCCTTGAAAGAGTGGCCACTGGCCTTTAGGTGGGTGTAGGCTGTGGAGTCCTGGCCTGACGCGTTAGCTCTTCTGTGTTGTGCCATCCTCTTGGTCAGCATCTGTTTGGTTTCCCTGATGTGCAACTCAGGGCAATCCTCCTGGCACTTAACAGCGTACACTATATTGCTCTGTTTGTGCCGGGGGACCTGATCCTTGGGGTGGACCAATTTCTGGCGCAGCGTGTTTTGGGGTTTGAAAGCAACAGAGACATGGTGTTTGGAAAATACGCGTCTCAACTGTTCCAATACTCCTGCCACATCAGAATCACCACTGGTTTACGCTTAGGCAGCTGTTGTCGTTCTCCTCTCTTCGATTGGCTGGTGCA
This sequence comes from Lampris incognitus, assembly GCF_029633865.1. Classification (NCBI taxonomy): domain Eukaryota; kingdom Metazoa; phylum Chordata; class Actinopteri; order Lampriformes; family Lampridae; genus Lampris; species Lampris incognitus. Next base: position 125,023,906 of record NC_079212.1, read on the forward strand.
CTGTTTGGGCATCTTCCTGGTTTTGACAAATGCCCAGTTAGGACAACCACACTTAACCAGGGCATGTTTAATGTGGGCTTTCTCCCCTTCCCCCGCTGCTGTGTTAGTGGGGATGTTGTCAGCTCGGTGGTACAGCGTCCTAATGACTCCTAGTTTGTGCTCCAATGGATGATGAGAATCAAACCTTAAGTACTGATCAGTATGTGTTGGTTTACGGTAAACATCAATCAAATGTCCCATCACCAATTGCAATTTCACAGTCTAAGAAGGTTAACCTGTCATTTTTCACCTCCTCCCTGGTAAACTTGATGTGGTTGTCCACAGAGTTAATGTGGTCGGTGAAATGTGATTTGATTTGATTGATGTGTTGATTTATTGGTTAAAGACTTCCACCTACATTTATATTTCTCTCTTTCTCTCTCGCTTTCTTTCTCTTTCTCCATCAGTACGTTACCTTTTAAAGAACAACGTGAGTCCAGACCTCTGCAACGAAGACGGCCTCACGGCCCTGCATCAGGTGAGATGGACAGTCTTATCTGTCTGCCTGTCTGTCTTCATCTTTATGCTGGTATCGTTTGTCCCAACTTTTGTTCCCCCGATTATCCTCTGTCTCTCTCTCTCTCTCATTGGTACCCAGTCCTCCTTACCCTACCTTACCTTATCCTTAGGTTTTGCATACTTTCTCTAATACAGTCATAAAATTTGAATTTCTAGTTCAATGTGCATTTCTGTTGTCTGGTCCTTTTGCCAGTATAAGTGCTACCAGTGACCGGTGTGTGTGCTTGGCTTGTTGCAGTGGGCCGTTTTTCCGGTAGCATAAAGCATAAAAGTGGGACGTCTTGGTGGCATGGCAGTCTGTTCCGTTGCCTACCAACATGGGGATCGCCGGTTTGAATCCCTGTGTTACCTTCGGCTTGGTTGGGCATCCCTATAGACACAATTGGCCGTTGTCTGTGGGTGGGAAGCCGGATGTGGGTATGTGTCCTGGTCGCTGCACTAACGCCTCCTCTGGTCGGCCAGGGCACCTGTTCAGGGGGGAGGGGGAACCGGGGGGAATGGCGTGGTCCTCCCACGTGCTACACCCCCTGGCGAAACCCCTCACTGTCAGGTGAAAAGAAGCGACTGGCGACTCCACATGTATCGGAGGAGGCATATGGTAGTCTGCAGCCCTCCCCGGATTAGCAGAGGCAGTGGAGCAGCGACCAGGATGGCTCAGAAGAGTGGGGTAATTGGCCGGACACAATTGGGGAGAAAAATAGAATAAATGAATAAATAAATAAATTGTAAAAGCAGTAATAAAAGCTCAATCCTGTCCATGTAATACAAAATGAAAGCACACATTTGCTCCAGCACTAATGTTTATTGGGGGATAAATAAAGGAGTGCACCCACCCACACAGCTAACCTGCTGATCACTGCTCCAGAGGTGATGTCCAGCCATGTGATGCTGCTCACCACTGTTAAATTACAACACAACTTCATTGTGTTTGCGTAATGTCTGGTCAGTGCAGCTACTGATGATGGACAACGGAGTCACTTTATACACATGAATATTCAATTGCTTTTTTAAAAAACTGAAGCCTTTAAAGGAATTTTAGATACTGTGCATGAATTAATGATTTAGCCTGTTGGTATATCTGTGTGAATTTATCTTGGTCATTTTCACAAAATTGCCTTCTAAAATGTTTTAAGAAATTATTAGTTCATAAAATTATCTTACTCCTTTGCGACACAGGAGGGCGAGTATAAGGCGGTTTGAGTTAAATAGTAAAAGTTACCGTAATCCTAAAACTCTGTTGATCATAAGAGACGTGGTAAGAGACATGGTAAGAGACATATACGACTTTTCACATACTTGAGACAGCTAGGTTTTTATTTTTTATTTATTGTTTGTTTTATTTTGACTTAAGAATGCATGGATCTTTTGTCTTTTATCTCTATATACTAGGCCCATGTCTTTTTTCACACAGTGACAGACTGAGTACCCCCTTTCATTCCACTGCATGTTTTACTCTGTATTTTGGTCCATGTGACAAATAAAGTACTTGAACTTGAACTTGGTAGTTAGCAAGCTGGATAGCCCGCAAAAGCAGAATGTGTTTGCCATTTTGTTGAGTCTTTTGCCAGTGATAACAGCTTGCTAAAGGTCATAGTAATGTGATGTACTGTTTAGGTAAACTGTAAACTAAATGCTTAATAACAACTTTTGCAGTATGCAGTAAATCTCATTGGGAATGTAGTCTGCACTATGCTATTATGCGGTCTTGAACACAGCAACAAGGCTTAATCCTATACAGGTGTCTCTTATTTGCCAGACGATACAGTCGTTTCCACTGACAGTCTGAAACAATCCTTTGTGACTGAACTGTTTACATGCCTTTGGTGAATCATTAAGAGCAAGTCCACCTGGGACGCAAAACACATAGTTTAGTGAAATTAATGAAGAGGTGGACAGATCTGTGGGCTGACGGGCGAAGACTGCATTCATGAGACAGCAAATTCAGATTATTTTCCTAGTGCTTCTTTAGTTCCTCAATACGATGGTGATCTGCAAGTGCAAGCCGACAAGAAACAGGGAAATTTATTGTCTGTTCATTAGAAATGTTTGCGGCATGGAGCAGTTTTTATGACGAATGAATGAAAAATTGTGTCTTAAAATGAAATAAACAGAAGAAGTAAAAAGATGACAGTTTTAGGACCACGAAAGACATGAGAATTTTGTTAACTCTGGCTAGGCCGGGCATCCTTACAGACGCAGTTGGCCGTGTCTGCGGGTGGGAAGCAGGATGTGGGTATGTGGCCTGGTTGCTGCACTAGCGCCTCCTCTGGTCGGTCGAGGCGCCTGTTCGAGGGGGAGGGAGAACTGGGGGGAATAGCCTGATCTTCCCACACGCTCCGTCCCCCTGGTGAAACTCCTCACTGTCAGGTGAAAAGAAGCGGCTGGCGACTCCACATGTAGCGGAGGAGGCATGCGGTAGTCTGCAGCCCTCCCCGGATCGGCAGAGGGGGTGTAACAGCAACCGAGATGGCTCAGAAGAGTGGGGTAATTGGCCAAGTACAATTGGGAGAAAAAAGCGCAGGGGGGCGGGGGGTGTCGAAAAAAAGACATGAGAATTTTCCCAAGTGTCTTACCAACCTATTTACTTGATGCATCAATATACAGCTGAATCTTTGCATAAAATTCTGCAAAGCAAAATGGGAGCTTCATTTTTCAAACCAATACGTTGGAAGCACGATTTTCTTGCTGATCAATGTGTTAGTTTTATTCATTTTACAGGCAATATTTCATGTCAGCATGCATTAGAGATCCATATGAAATATTCCAGACTGCACAGAACTGATTGTGCAGAAACTTTCCCGGCTTGCCAATTTCAAATTACAATAGTTGCCCTGTCTTCAATTTTTCCCTGCCATAGTTCAGCAGTTAAAAGGGCCCTGTTATGCTCTGTGTGGATCTTGGCTCGGCTGAGTGTGAGATATCACAAGTCTGTAGAAATTCCATCAGTCCTGTCTCGCCTCACCATCCCCATCTTTGCCCTTTTAAAATATAATCAAATTACTGCTCGCGGGAATAATCCCGCCGGGGAGGAGATTGAAAACGAATCGCCAACAGCATTTATATGTTTTCTGACAGCAGAAAAAGATTGCAGCTCGCTCGCACTTATGCAGAAAAAGACGGTTGAACTTGCCGAACTGTATATGTGGTATCATATGAGAGAGAGCGAGAGATAAAGATATATAGATATACAAACAATGTTTGTCTTAATTTTTCCTCAAAATCCTCATTGCAAAACAACTATTGGATCACAAATCCCACCCTGTCCTCTCTCGGCCAGGTCCTTCTAGCAGACAGATTATCCCAGCCTCTCAATAAATCACACCACACAGGGAAGACTTCTCACCAAAAGGGCAAGCAGCTCTGGAAAGTTCTCCTAACTCTCCTGATTCCTACTTTGGAAATGCCAGACGAGCTAGCGCCCAGTTTAGGTTATATAAAGTAATTAATAATTTGGTTTTACCCTTTTAACTATTATGCATGATGTCTGGGCCTAAACCATTTGCCTACTTTCACATCAGGGTTTGACTGATGTGAATCATTTTTTACTGGATGACTCGGAACATGATTCTAATATCAAAGACAACCTGCAGACCAAGTTTCATTGACCTTTAACCTTCACCGTCGTAGCTTAATAGGAAGAAAAAAGGCTTTTCATTTTACGTGAGATCAAAGTAGCACAGAAGAGATTGTTCCAAGTCTTGGACAAATGAGTAGGATGAGACTTCGCTCTTATCTGGTTTCCTCTCTGTCTCTCGCTCCCCTCCCCTTATCTCTCACAAAGTCTTTTTATCCTCATATTTTCTCTCTCTCTCTCTCTCGCTCTCTCTCTCTTGCTCTCTCTGAATTCAATTCAATTCTCTCTCCCTCTCTGTCTCTGTCTCTGTCTGTCATCTTTCATTCTCGCACACAAACAAACACAGGTAGACAGACACGGACACTAGATGCAAAAAAAGTCTCTCTCCGTCTCCCTGTCTCTCCCTCTCTGTCTCTGTCGTCTTTCATTCTCACACACAAACAAACAATTAGGCAGACAGACAGACACGAAGATGCATAAAAGTCTCTCTCTCGCTCTCTCCCTTTCTCTCTCCCTCTCCCCCCTCTCTCTCTCTCTCTCTCTCTCTCTCTCTCTCTCTCTCTCTCTCTCTCTCTCTCTCTCTCTCTCTCTCTTTGAATTGATCTTGGTTCTGTGATGGAAGTTCAACTCTTTTGTGCATGTTAATGTAAAGGAGTGACTATATTTGATGATGTCATTGTTCATTGTTAGTTTTTTTTTTCTTGTTAAATAACGAGCTGTTGTAAAATTCAAAATTCTCTCAATTCAATTCAACTCAATTCAATTCAAATGGCTTTATTGGCATGACGTAACACTACATATTGCCGAAGAATGTGTTTAAACATTGAAAAAGCTCAACAATAATTGGAAAACATTACTGAAAACAAACATACCACAGCAAAGAAACATAGCACAGCAAAGAAACATAGTACACATCAAAACGAATATACTGTCATCAAGTAGAACAGCAACAGCGTGTGTCAGGTG